>NC_058064.1:22430322-22470322 GCF_020085105.1 Siniperca chuatsi | reverse complement strand
CCTTTAAACATTATGTTGGGGGTTGGATGAAAACTGTCCTCAGATCATAAATACCATTATTCTGGTAAATAATGTTTAAATAAAATTTAAAGCACAGTCAAGAACTGCGGTATGTCAAGCAGGGTAGCAGGGGAAATAAGTGGTTTGGACCCAAACGCAGATGAGGAGGCAGAGCAGGTGCAGTTCAATGATTTAATGATAAGAAAACACAAAAGGCTTAAACGGATTTCAGGTAGTCCAACAGAGACCAGAAAATTAAGACAGGGAGCAGGCAAAGTCCAAAATCCAACATCCATGCAAGGTCCAAGAGAAACTGAAGATAAGGCCAAAAGAATACACAGGAAACCAAGGTCGGGACGCTTGACGAAAGACAAAGGGCACACAGGGGTAAGGGCTAGAAAGCTTGACACATAGATACAACGATGATCTGACAAAGAGACACACAGACTAAATACACTCGGGTGAAGGGAGACAACGAGACACAGGTGAGACTAATTAGGGTGGAGCAAACAATCAAAACTGGTGGGAAAAGCAAGCAAAGACAGGAAGCAAAATTTCCAGACACATGAGGGAAGGAGAGTCTTAAAATAAAACAGGAAATAACCATGACAGAACTAATCTAAATCTAAAATACATATGTGTCATATGTATTTTTTTGCCTGTATTAATAATAATAAAAAAACAAACAAACACCAAGACTGCCCCAGTACTCCGAGCTTCCAGTCCCGGCAGAGTCAGCTAATAAGAATGCTAAGTTAGCTAACTAGCTAATGGCAGGTAGTACAGTTATCAGCAGTGCGTCGGTAAGTGACTTCCTGTGTTACAAGATAAAATGTCCGTGTTGCAACAATCCCGATACGTTCATCACGGGCAAGGCGCAGCTGCTGAATACAGTTTGAGGTTATTTTTCATTTTTTTTTCAGCGACTACCCGAATAATGAAAACCTGGTCAACTAAGACTCCTCCCATCAACTAACGGTTTAGTCGACTATTATGGGGCAGGCCTACAATACACCTTACATGTCAACATGTCAAGTCTCACATTTTACCTGTAAGATGTTTTAGTGTCTTTGATCATCATCTGTAATGTGAAAGCATCAGATTTGCACACAAGAACCATATAAAGTGTGCATACCATGGATGTATTAAGGAGAACTGGATACCATGTTCAAAGATGACACCCCATTCATTGTTTTATTTACTGGGACATGAATCCATACAGCGTACTTGAACTACCAAGTTCAGAAGAATGACACTAAAAAGTTATCAAGTGTATCACTGCCTGTCTATACTATTATTTGTGTGCCAGAAGACATCATTTTCTGGGGCATTTCTGATTCAGTATCTTAAATAAAAATTGAGGAAGTAATTGATTTGTTCTAGTCACACTTTTATCATTGAAAAAGTAATTGCAGCTGAATCGTATCAAATTGGCTTGGAATCGCAGTCTGTCGAATCTTTACAAATATATCTGTGTGGTGACTGTATGGGATCGTAGACTGTGTATCTAGATATGTATCAAAAATGTCGGTAGAGGTAGAGATACAGACCCTTACTCTGAACTGCCACAGTAGAGGAAGCGGTGCCAGTGTTTTCTCTAGTACGGTGAAGTTGCCGGCTGTGGCTCAGAGGGTTGAGCAGGTCGTCCATTCGATCTCCGGGTTTGATCCCTAGCTGCTTCTTTTACATGTGTCCCTGAGCAAGGCACCAGTGCCTTGAATGGTAGCTCACTGCCATCGGTGTGTGAAGGTGTGGGTGACTAGCTGAATGAGAAGTAAATTTACCATCAGAGTATATCATACTTCTCTGCCCACCTTTTCCATAATTTTCTCTATTTCGGTTACACTTACCTGTTACCTGATTTTTAGTCAAGATTGGCTTTATAAAAGTGTATTACCTGTTATCCTGTTTTCCTGTGTTGTTCTGTGTACAGTGACAAAAAAAAGAGATGCTTTGACTGACAACCGCAGATTTCTCGACTGATGATTCTAATCATTAAGGTTCATGGGGCAGCCCTAATTATTTCCCCGCAATATATTCACTTAAAACAGTTTGATTCCAATTCTCACACTGATTTAAGTTGACTCGTGCAGCTGCGCACAGTAATTCAAGCTTCAGTCATTCTGGAGTTTGATTAAAAATGTTTTATAAATGTCCATATTGACACAGAGTTCCTCTCTCTTTGAGTAAATCCCTGTTAGTCACTGTTTCAGAGAAAGATAAGATGCACTTCACGATCACTTCATATTATATTTTAATTGCTCAAGTTTGGACACTGGAGTATCTCTTCTGTATTTATCACGGATGTGAATTCCTTTCCTTTTAAACTATTAAATTTGAGTAATTACCCACAAGCCCATGCCATGTTCACTAACCCATGCAAGAGCCTGCCAGGGCCTCTTGACTCTTAATTACAAATTTGAATCCTTAATACACGTATGGGAAGCAAAATAATTAGACAGATATTTCCTCCATCTCCTTTTTCTTTACTGACGTGTGTGCAAAAGCCCAAATGACCTGACATGTCTGCCAGGAGAGAGTGAGAAAAAAGCCTGCATATCATCGGCACATTATAAAGAAATTAGCAGCTCCTGATGCCGCGGCGGCAGGCACATCCCTTCACCAGCGCATGCTTTCTAAAGCTGCATTTTTCATTAGAGTATCTGAACTGTTATAAATATGGTTCAGATTACGTTATTGTCTCATTATCTTTTCTTTGCTTTGCTGCTAATGAGCGTGACAGGGCAGCTAAACGAGTTCCGTTTACATTATTTGAAATGTGCCGTAATAATGCTCATTAGAGTGTTCTCCTTTTGTTACACAGTTGTTTTAATTAGATTTTTATCCCCACTCCTTAATAAGAACAAGGGCATCCATCGCTAATAATGCCTGTAATGTATTTGTTATTACAAGATGAAACAAGAAGAGAAATAAGTTAAATTATTTCTCCTTTTAAGTGTCTCTTAATTGAAGGATTCTTAATTGGAGCTTGTTTGGCTTCCGTTTAATTTCTAATGAGTAATGGACTACAAGAACAATGCCCTCCTCCTCTTCCTCCTCCTCCACGCACAGACCGACCACTGTGCTAACCTGCTGTTCTTTAGTTCAGTTCCTGCAAATTCATAGTAGTGCAGCACACAAACTCTTGACCAGGTTAGTTTCAGGCCAAGCTTTCAACCACACCTTATGGCCTTCCTCAGAGGATGGAGTTGCTCAGTTGTCATGGAGATAGTTTAGTTGTTATCACATGAGCTAAGAATGAAACTTCAGTCTTGTGATAACAGGTGATTGAATATGGGGGGACATGGTAACCTCTGTCTCTGTTCAAAAATGGTCTTGGTGGGGATGTGAATGTCCTTGATCTTTCTCTGTCCATCCACTGACTCCTGGTCCATGACCATGACCTCTTCCAGTGGATGCTGTAAGCGGTTTTGCTCTTATGTTCAAATACAGCTTATGTTGTTTGTTTCTGGTGTTCATTCAGTCTCTCGTCCAGGATCCTTGCCGTTTTATTGATGTAGTGTGGTGTTCTCCACAGCTTTGATGTCGTGATGATGTCATACACCACTCCAGTCTTCTTCTCAAGTGGGGTCCTGTCTTTAAGGTGTACCAATTGTAGTGGCAATTTCTGCGGAATAAAGAAACACTCAAGGCAATCACTTGTCTTTCTGTAGGTTTACTTTAAGCGTCTGCAGACGGACTCACAGCAGCAGTCCGTTTGTTCTTGCCATTACACAATCAAGTGTATTATTTGTCACATGTGAAATGTAATTGTAACCAGCAGAGAAACCAGCCCCTGGGATACTTCTGGTGGCCCCTGTTGAGTTAGCAGTGTCCTGGTTTTAAGTCAGGTTAGGATTCTCATCATCCACTCATTGTATCCATTGATCTGGAGTATCTGGAGCACTTGGATATACAGTAAACTCGTTGAACTTGTGCACCTGACCTAGCACTTTGCGCTAGTCTTACACTGTTAAAAAAGAACCCGTAGTTAAGCTTGACAGTTCATTCTTGGCCTTGGAAATAGCAGTTGACAAAACAATCTAAAAATGTCAAGAACCAAGAACCTTGTGGAACTCAATGACTAACTTTGGCGTGCGCGGAAGACCCACTAACATGTACAAACTGAGATCGATCTGATAGATAGGATTTAAACCAGCTTAGTGCGGTTCCTTTAATGCCAACTGAATGTTCCAGTCTCTGTAATAGCATGTGGAACGCAGCACTAAGATCTAACAAGACAAGTACAGAGACTAGTCCATTGTCTGATGCAATTATAAGGTCATTTGTAATTTTCACTAGTGCTAGTACTTCACTAGTCTCTGTGCTATGATGCACTCTAAATCTTGACTGAAAATCATCAAATAAACTATTGTTATTTAGAAAGTCACACAACTGATTGGTGACTTCTTTTTCATGGATGTTAAAGAGAAAGGGAAGGTTAGATATAGGTCTATAGTTGGCTGAAATGCCTGGATCAAGAATGGGATTTTTAAGAAGCGGTTTAATCACAGCTACTTTAAAGGACTGTGGTACATAGTCTGTTAATAAAGACAGATTGCTCATATCCAGTAACTAAGTGCTAACTAAGGGTAAAATGTCTAAAATGTAAGGTTGGTAGGAGCAAAGCAGTCAAAATATATATCAGGTTTTACAGTTGTTTCTAAGGTTCCTGTGTTTGAAGATAAATCGGTACCGGTTGAAGGCAGAACGTGATGAATTTTTTCTCTAATAGTTAAAATTTTATCATTAAAGAAGCTCATGAAGTCATTACTACTGAGGGCTATAGGAATACATGGCTCAATAGAGCTGTGACTCTGTCAGCCTGGTGACAGTGCTGAAAAGAAACTTGTTTTTATTTTCCTCTATTAACGGTGAGTAGTAAGCTGCTCTGGCATTACGGAGGGCTTTCCTGTATGTTTTAAGACTATCTTGCCAGACTAAACAAGATTCTTCCAGGTTGTTGGAACGCCATTTCCTTTTAAGTTTTCGTGACGTTTGCTTTAATTTGCGGGTTTGGGGGTTATAACATGGAGCTAACCTTCTTTGTTTTATTATCTTCTTTTTTAGAGGGGTGATAGAATTGAGTGTCGTTCACAGTGAGCCTGCAGCACTATCAACAAGATGCTCAATTTGGGAGGAGCTAAAATTAGCATAGGAGCATAGCAGCGATTGCTTCCTTAAATTTAGCTACAGCACTAGCAGATAGACATCTAGAGTAGGAATTTTTGCCTAATGGCATGTAGTCCAGAAGTAAGACTTGTTTTAAGTTGTTAAATAATGGTCCAATAATGAAGGATTCTGTGGAAAGACTATTAAATGTTCAATTTCAATGCCATATACCAGAACAAGGTCGAAGGTGTGGTCAAAACAGTGAGTGGCTTTATGTACACTCTGACAAAAGCCAATCGAATCTAATAATGAGATAAACGCAGTAATAAAGCTATCATTTTCAACGTCCACATGAATATTGAAATCACCTACAATAATTACTTTATCTGTTTTAAGTACTAAACTTGATAAAAAAACTCATATAATAATTCAGAATATGGACCAGGAGCGCGGTACACTGTAACAAATAGAATTGGATGTCGTGTTTTCCAGGTTGGGTGTGAAAGACTTAGAACAAGGTTTTCGAATGAGTTATAATTTAGTTTAGGTTTAGGGTTGATTAATAGGCTTGAGTCGATGATGCCTGCAACTCCACCTCCTTGGCTGGTGCCTTGAGGAATGTGAGTATTAATATGACTGGGCGGAGTGGATTGATTTAGGCTAACATATTCTTCATGACCCAGCCAGGTTTCAGTAAGATAAAATAAGTCAATGTGATAATCTGATATTAAATCGTTCACTAGTACTGCTTTAGATGACATCAGAGATGAGAGAGATGAGATCAGATTGCTAGATATGAGAGCTGCTCCATCCAAAGTGGGATGAATCCCATCTCTCCTAATCAGACCAGGTCTTCCCAGAAAGTCCACCAAACATATCATCACTGGTCAGGTTTGGCAGAGGCCCAGAGAAAACTACAGAGTCCGACATTATCTTTGCATATGTACACACCAACTCAACATTAACTTTCTATCGATTGGTGTAATTGGGAGTTGTTACCGCCAACGTGAATAACAATCTTACTGTATTTACATTTATCCTTAGCGAGCAGTTTTAAATAGGATTCAGTGTCGCCGGCTCTGGCTCCAGCAATACATTTGACTATTGTGGCTGGTGTCGCTAACTTCATGTTTCTCAAAATGGAGCTGCCAATAATCAGAGTTGGTTTCTCAGCAGGTGTGTCGCTGAATGGGGAGAACTTGTTAGAAACGTAAACAGGTTGGTGGTGAACCATGGGCTTCTGCTTTTGGCTATGCTTCCTTCGGACAGTCACCCAGTCTCCCTGGTTTTCCAGCTGCTCGGCAGCTTCCGGGAGACAGCTAACAGGAGCTTCCTCTGGTCGGTCCACTGGCTACTGGGGGCTGGCTAACTACAGCAGCTAATGATTGAGTTCCCATGGTGCGTATCCGCGTTTCCAATTCACTAAGCCTCGCCTCCAGTGCTACAAATAAGCTACATTTATTACATTTACCATTATCACTAAAGGAGGCAGAGGAATAGCTAAACATTTGACACACAGAGCAGGCGAGAGCAGGAGAGTGAGAGGGAGAGAGAGAAGCCATTGCTAGCTGCTAAGCTAAAGAACGGTAGCTAGCTAAACTGAATAGTGTGTAAACTTTGCGATTAGTAAACTATGGGTTGTTAAAAGAAGGAGTGCTTTAGTAGAACTAGTGTACGTTTAAAGGTATAACATATTGTTAGTCACTATAATAAAGAATTGAACAAAATTAACTGTGATGAGCTAGAGCAGCAAAAATACGCTACTAGTAATACACAAACACCAGTGACCAGAAATGAGACAATACGCTTACCGCAGCACGTCAGCACAATTTGAATGTAATGCAACGTGTATGAAAATATTTTAAGCATGTATTAATGTTGCTGGGATTTACAATGGTTAAAAGGGGGCACCCACTTCTGTAGGTGCGATCAATTAATTATGGCTATCAGAATTATCAAAGATAATCATAAATAACTTCAATGAAGTCCTCGGGCACACCACTCTTCTTAAAGAAGAGAAATTATAGCTAATTAATTAATTCATTCTCATAAAATGCACTAAACTATCAATTTGGAACTCAGATTAATAATTAAATGAATAACTATAACCAGAATTACCACCAATAGCTAGTAGGTTGAAGGAGTTGGAATTCAACATAGAAGAAGTTGGCAAATGACTCACTCTTGTGCAACATTAAAGAAGCCAGCATAATTATACACAAACATTTATTTAAAAGATAAACAAAGGAAAAACATACAATGCGAAGTCTAACTCTAAATACTAAACTACAGAAAAGTTTAAGTTACCCTCTGCCATGTGTGTGTGGTTGTGTTCAAGTCAAATTAGAGGTGTATGTGTGTGGTCTGTTTAGGATAATGGTGCCAAGTTAAAAGGAGTTAGTTAGCATGCAAAAACTCTGTCTGTGTGAAGAATAACATAAATAACATCAACTTAGCATGTGGCTACCAAATTAACCGACAGATAACACGTCACAACAACATAACCTCAGAAAAACCTCACAACAACATAACCTCAGAAAGACACATCAGTACATGTACATCATCAACTAAACAGTCCTGTTCTTAGCCAAGTACACTGTTACTCTATACTATACCCAGTTGTTACGTTACCCGTCCGTGGGAGGGAAAGAGAGGTGGCTTTGGTGCTGCTGTTACCTGGCAGTCAGTCTGTTGTAGATGAGCCAAGATGGGAAGAATGGTTGGTTCAATAGCGGTGACATACAGCAGGCTCCCTTCCAGTCAAGATGGTGGTGAAGCTAAGTGAAAAAGCTAAGTGATTTCTGATTCTGAGCAATTTAATTATAATGACTTGATGAACACAACTTTTGTCAAAATATAAGACAGAGTTATGTGGTTCATTTGAATTTTGAGGACTTTTAAAGCACTTTGTTAAAAAAGGGGCTATTTTCATGCTGTTCCATTACTTCATTTTTAATGCTGCTATACCAGCTGCTATAACAAAACAAATAACGATCGGTATCGGCTGTGTATCAGACGATATTGTAACCCAGGTCACAAAGAGTTAACAACATGGAAATGCCTTAGCCAGTTAGAATGCCAGTCCGCAGCACTGTCACTGGGTGACACTGCAGGGGGAGGTCCTGCTGCTGAACTGCAAAAAAACGTAATAAAACAGTAAAAACACAATATAATGCTATCAAATTAGAAGAGCAACAGCCTGTATTTTGTTGTACGCTTGTAGATGTGTGAGAGGCCCTGCTCACTGAAACCTGCACTAGATAAGCCTAGAGCTAACAAAATTAGTATTAAGTGATGTGCAGTGCAATTAGCCGACTGTTGCTGAACTCAGCTAAAGTAAAGCTGTTTGGCAACTCAACTCGAAAGAATATAAATCTTGACATATAAAGTGTTTAATTGCTCAATGTTTTCTTTGATTTGTAAAGCCAAAGAAAGTCATGTTTTGTCAGGTATTTTATTTCATTTGTATAGTGAATCTGATTTTAAAAGAACAAAATACAGCAAGTGTCAAGTACAGTGGCCTAGTCAAAGTCCTGACCTGAATCCTATTGAGATGCTGTGGCAAGACCTTAAAAAGGCAGTTCATGCTCGAAAACCCTCCAATGTGGCTGAATTACAACAACTCTGCAAAGATGAGTGGGCCAAAATTCCTCCACAGCGCTGTAAAAGACTCATTGCAAGTTGTCGCAAATGCTTGATTGCAGTTGTTGCTGCTAAGGGTGGCCCAACCAGTTATTAGGTTTAGGGGGCAATCACTTTTTCACACAGAGCCATGTAGGTTTGGATTTTGCTTCCCCTTAATAATAACAACCTTGATTTAAAAATTGCATTTTGTGTTTACTTGTGTTATCTTTGACTAATATTTAAATTTGTTTGATGATCTGAAACATTTAAGTGTGACAAACATGCAAAAAAAAATAAAAAAATCAGGAAGGGGGCAAACACTTTTGCACACCACTGTATATTAGGGTGCACCCGGTCAGAAAGAAAAGTAGTTGAAAAGAACTCAGTAGCTCAAAGCCCAAAGAGAGTGGCAAAAGAAATAATTTGTTTTTGAATTTAAACAGGTATCTGTGGAATTCAGCTATATATACTAAACTATATACTCAACTATATATACTATACTATACTATTTAATTTTTATAAAATACAAGGTACCAGTTCATAACTCTTTGTCTTGTGTGGTCATTGAATATTGCAAATAGCCTTTTGTTCGAATCTGGTATCCTCTGATTCTGGTCCAGTATAATTGTAATCTATGCTAACTAAGTATTGATTTACGGCATTACCTTAACTACGAGTAGTTTTAGGAGCCGTGTACTACAATATGGCTCATAGACTATCAGCAATTGGTATTGGCGGCAAAAAACGTAATTGGGGCATCCCTAATATTTTCCCAAATATTTCTAAATACACTACCTCCTCCAAATGCTCAAAATTCAGCATGATCATAAAAATTCTGACTCAGCTCCCCATTTAGTAAACTGATGTCATCTTACAGGATTACTGGGTAATGAAGTCTTCAAAATTCAGTCAAGCAAGCACGTTGCCGAATGCAGCTTGAAGAATCACCATTGTGTTGTTATATTGGGGCGACAGCAGGTCGTCCACCAATCGGAAGGTTGCCGGTTCGATCCCAGCTTCCCCCCAGCCTACATGTCAAAGTGTCCTTGGGCCCTCGGTGTGTGAGTGTGTGTGAATGATTAGTTTCTTTCAACTGAGCAGTTGGCATCTGCCATCAGTGTGTGAATGGGGTGAATGTGATATGTTGTTAAAGTGCTTTGAGTAGTCAGTAGTCAGAAAGACTAGAAAGGTGCTATATAATTACAGTCACACCATTTACCATATTCTCTACACACAGTACGTACTACTACATTGTTGTCATTCTCCAACACAAGTCTCATCCCACTCACATGGACCAGTAGCAGTGGTGTACAGTCTGCTAGCATCACTAATGGTCTCTCTCAGTGGCACCACAATGTGTCTAAAAGAAGCCCAGACTGCACAAAGAGAGGGCTGCAAAGGCAGACAGACAGTGGAAATCAATGTCAATTGTCAATGCACTTCAAGGTCACATCATCCTAGTAAAAAGGATAAAGATTTCTGAGGAAGGTGAAGCTCTTCACAACTGTTACTTTAGATCAGTGGTTCTCAACCTTTTTTGGGCCAATGCCCCCCTTATCCATTATCAGGGTCCCTTACTGCCCCCCATCAAATATAATGTAGGCTAATTGTCTTCCCTGAAAATTGATGTTGATTATTATACTGTGTTTAATATTATATTATTATTCGCATTATTATTTATATTATATATGTATTATTTATTTATTATTTATGTATATTCTTCTTATTCTAATTATTATGATTCCGCAACGGTTAGAAATTTGACTGTCAAACTTTAATTAGGTGTCGTTATTGATCACAAATAGCAGCCAATCATAAATGCCAAACAAGTAGCTTTATTATTAATTGTTCCAATGGAAAACAAGAGCAGCCTACCAAGGAAAAAGTCTGAGGCTACTGGAAAAAAGCAGGATTTATCTCAACTTTCGAAAAAGAAATAAACAAAATTTCTTTGAACGTTAGTGTGAGCCCTGCACTTGGTGATTCTCTGCCAGTTTCTTCACCACTGCACAATGTTTTTACAGTTGTTAAGGAGGGGGGCACCCACTTGTGTAGGTGCAATCAATTAATTATGGCCATCAGAATCAAAGATAGATCATCAAAGATAATCATAAATAACTTTAATTAATAAAGTCCTCGGGGGCACCACTCTTCTTAAAGAAGAGAAATGATTGATTGATTGAGTCTCATAAAATACACTAAACTATCAATTTTAGAACTCAGATTAATAATTAAATTAATTACAATAATTACCATTAATAGCTAGTAGGTTCAAGGATTTGGAGTTCAACATAGCAGAGGTTGGCAAATGACTCACTCTAGTGCAACATTAAAGAGGCCAGCTAGAGGTGCAAACTAGAGGTGTATGTATATGATCCATTTAGGATAACGGTGCCATGTTAAAATTAGTTAGTTAGCATGCCAATACTCAGTCTCTGTGGAGCATAACATAACTAACATCAACTTATCATGTGGCTACCAAACAGATTAACAGGTCACAACAACAAAACCTCAGAAAAACACATCAGTACATGTACATCATTAACTAAACAGTCCTGTGCTTAGCCAAGTACAGTGTTACTCTATACTATACCCAGTTGTTATGTTACCATCTGTGGGAGGGGAAGAGAGGTGGCTTTGTTGCTGCTGTTACCTGGCGGTCAGTCTGTTGTAGATGAACCAAGCTGGGAAGAATGGTAGTTCAACTGTGGAAGCGTCTTTTGCTGTGCAGTGTCTGCTTGTAGAGATTGGATGAAGCCGGTCACTCAGTCTGTGGTTGACTGTGGTTAACTTGCTTTGTGCTCCTGTTAGCATGTGAAGTTAGCTGGCAGGCTATGTGCAATAGCCCTTTGCACTAAACTTGTTGCAAAGATCTAAAAGGCCTTCGCAGCACTTTGGTATCAGGAGACTTCGGTTCTGCTGCGTGTTTCTGCTCCGAGCAGATCACACGGCAAAGCCAGGAGGAGAGAGTTCAGGTGGGTGTCTGCTGGTGAGCAGGGCGACAGCCACGGGCTGTCCGCCGCAGTGAAGGATTCCAGGAGAAAGAGAGACAGAACAAAGCATGGCTGACCTTTTTATTGACCTAGTGACATCCGGTTCACAGGTCAGACTAACCCTAACCCTATGTCGACAAGATGCTCCTGGATAGCGGGCTCACATTCGGTCACATCCGCCTGAATGGGCTGCACCACCTAGTCAGGAACATCGATGTTCAGGAGGTCCCTGAAGCGGATCTCCATGTCAGCCTTAACCATCTGTATGAGCCTGACTGCAATGAGTATAACAAGCAAATTGTTCTCAGTGCAGATTTTTAGACTATCCGATTTTGAACTGGTTACTTTATTGCTAATTAGTCTACTAATTCATGTTTGTTTATATTTATAATGCATATATATAGGCCTAGGGATGCCCAATCATGTCTTTTTGCGGCCCATACGATTGCCGATAATCTATGAGCCATATCGGCTGTAGCTTAGAGGTTGAGCGGTTCGTTGACTAATCAGAAGATCAGCGGTTTGATCCCAGCTTCCCCCAGCCCACATGTTGAAGTGTCCTTGGGCAAGATACTGAACCCCAATTTGCTTGCGAAGGCTGTGCCTTTGGTATGTGAGTGTGTGTGTGGCATCTGCCATCAGTGTGAATGACATGTAGTGTAAAGCGCTTTGAGTGGTCAGAAGACTAGAAAATACAGTCCATTTACCATATAGGCCGATACTGATAGTTTTTTTTGTTAGCAGCTTGTATAGCAGTATTAAAAAACCAAGTACTGGAATACCATGAAAATAGCCCCTTTTTTAACAAAGTGCCTTAAAAGTCCTTGAAATTCAAATGAACCACATAATGCTGTCTTATATTTTGACCAAAGTTTTAAGTCATTATAATTAAATTGCACAGAATCTGAAATCGCTCAGCTTTTTCTTTTCTTTTTTTTTTCTTTTTTTTCCTGATGCGTCACTGCCTATCCCTCTTCTTTCTTCCTTGCTTGATGAGCCCATTACTGAAAACTAAATATGCCAGGGAAGTGTAAATTTAATCCAGCATGGCTGGAAATTGATCTTTTTACGATTGGCTTCTGACTGCTCTGTTTTTTATACTGACCTCTGACTCCTCACTCCTCCTAACTGGCCAAGTGATCAACAACTGCTAGAATAAAAACAAGGCGTAACTACCTAGTCTGTTGCAGGCCACATTTTGCCCTTTGTCGTGGCTTAAAAACGGACGTCCAGACTGAAGACTTTAAAGTTCACAACTAGACAAAACTGTTTTAGAACGCTGCAGAGAAAAGTTGCAGCGGTGTAAACTCCCCTGTCTCAGCTGGAATCAAGCTGACTGATGGCTTTACTGTGACTCAGCTTGTCAGGTGGCAGGTATCTTGTTTTAGAATATTGTTTTAGAAAAGTTTTTTTATGTTTATTATGATTGTATAGTTTGTGTTAATATGCTTTAGTAACGTTGTATGCAGTCATGCCAATAAAGCCACTTGAACTGTATAGTGTTAACTTGTGTGTCTGCGGATGATAGACGCTGAGTTGCTTTCATGGGAAGTCTGACAGCAAATATCCCTCTTGTAAATTTGTAACCACGGCGATAACACAGCGTTCATGATGTATCCTTGGGAGAAATTAATGCTTTCAAGAGGAAGAAACTCTTAATTTTCTCCACGGGGAATACCAAGGAAGAGAGCATCCATTTTCCTGAGTTGACACAATAGGCTAAATGCCATGTTGGTGAAACTCTGAAGTCCCGTTCCTATGAAGGCATTGTGGAGCTGCGCCACAGAAAGCTGACAGAAACACTGAAGTAAATAGTCTTTGCTATACCATCCATCTGGTCTTGTTGCATTGGTGTAAACTGGCAGGTTTTAGAATGTTGCAGACCACCTTCTATTGCAAGTTTAAGCTTGTCTCGTTTCGAATCTTTGGTGTAAACTCGCCTTAAACAAGCTCGCCCCTTTCAAAAATATTGCTTCCAGTGCCCCCCGATGTTCTCTGAACGTGCCCCCATTGAGAAACACTACTTTGGACGGAAACTGAAATTGGAACAATAAATGACTCAATTTAACCACAAATGAATTGCATTTTCTGAACTGTACGGTTTAAGTATAGCTTTTCTTTTTCATTCTCTTAATGAAGCTGAATGTATATTTAGTTTTCACTTAACTTTTACACAGTGAAGTGGCTGTCTGTAGTAGGGGTCGACCGATATTTTTTTTTCAGGGCCGATACCAAGTATTAATAGTCAAGGAGACTGATAACCAATATACATTTGTAGTAAAAATGAAATCTTAGTGTCAAATTTTAGAATCACACAAACTCCAACACAAATCTTTGTTTAAATGTCTTTAAGAATATGTTTAAATAAATGCTGCAAAAGAGAACTTTTCAACATTATCTTAAAAATAAGCGCATGGTGTTCTCAGCAGCAGAGAGAGAAAGTTAAAAGAGGCACCGCAAGCTGACATATGCTTAAATTATCACAGCACAAATACACTTCATTTATTACAGCAAAACAGCTTTGGAAAGCCTTTAAGTTGGTTTCAATTATTTAAATGTTATATATTAACAACATGTGATAACAAGGAACCTGTCATTCAAACCTAGACTGCCTCATTATATTATATTATAAACAGTATGGTCTAGACCTGCTCTATATGACAAGATCTTCTGTTATGATTTGGCACTATATAAATAAAATTTAATTGAATTGAAAAATGTAATTGAATTACTAATGACTACTATAACTGAATATCTACAATAGCAATTGAAGTGACTATTCAACTGATAACTGTAAACCAAATATGCAGTCCATGTATAGATCAACACAGGCCTTAGATGCAGTTCCATTACGTCTAAATTCTCGAACAACAATATCCAATACCACTCTACAAGAAACAGAGTCAGAGACAGCTTCAGGACATCAGTAATGTTAGCTAGGAATCGTGGGTTGACACTGAGAGTATGTAGTTTGCTAGCTAACCCGTTAAGTAAAGGGCAACAAATGCAACAGAGTTTCATTCACAACGGAGGCGAAAGCATAGTTGACATTACATTTGCTAAACCTAACGTTAGTTAACTTTCTACCACCAGTTACCATCAGCTACCTATAACATGCAAAAACACCAACTCATACAGGTGAGTAATTTTACGTTCGCAATATGGTAGCTAACATAACTTCCAGTTGCATTGGCACCAACATTACTCAAAGAAATAGCTATCGCTATCGCTATATAAACAAACTCAATTATCACGATGTTTCATTCACTGTGATATAGAGCAGTGATCGTGCTGAGCAGAAGGTTTGCAATGGAGATGTCCACCAGCATCAGAAACTTAATTTTCAGTTCAATTTCATTTATATAGTGCCAATTCATAATATAAGTTATCTCATTGCACTTTTCCTATACAGCAGGTCTAGACCGTGCAGACATGTGAGAAACCCACCACAAGCAAGTACTTGGCGACAGTGGCAAGAAAAAACTTCCTTTTAAGAGGCAAAAACCTAGAAAGTGTAGAGAGAATGTGGAGACTATCCATTACTTTGATTATCCATCAATTACAGTGTTGCAATGTAAAGTGTAAAATGCAAATTTCAGCCAGGTTTTTGTTTGATTGATTTCATCAGATGTTTTAAAGACATTTTTTAAATGATGATGGGGTCCATTTTTAATGGTTTGTCTCAGGTCTTGATTCATTCATTTATAACTTCTAGATGGAGTAATAGTCTCGTCATGTTATTGCTGTATCTGTCAGAGGTTGTCACCATCAACACTACTTCAAAGCAAAACCTTGTCTCTCCATCTGCATCAGCCAGGAGCTTAAATCAGACTGTGTGTACATTTTCTGGCCTGTTAGATTCCTCTGAGGTGCATTTTGTAAGGCACTGCTGCTGTTCCTGCATCCAGTCTGCAGTGACAGGACGAAGAATCTACTGTTCAACAGTGGCTGTGGCTCAGTTAGTGGTTGGGCTACATGAGTAATATCAGTCTCTCACTTACTTTCAGTATGTTTGTTGTTCCAGTTTATACTTTTTTCTTTTTCGAGTGCTATATTTAGATAGTGAGCACAAAGTGACCTTGATTATTTTGTTTTCTCACAGGTATAAACATTTCCTACAGGACCTGACTGCCAACACAAGTCCAGACAACCCAGAGTTTCAGCAGATTTCAAGTAAGTGTCTTTTCCGATCGTGTTGCTGCTTCAATAATCATTTTGCCGCGTTTCAAGGAAAATATCTGCATATTAACCCTGAGTGCTTTTATTGTGGAGCAATGTATCTGGAGCTGCACACTCAAATTTGCACACGTGTGAAGCTGAGGTTGATTTTGTCACCTCTTCCTCTTCCAATCTGTACGGATTGTTGGGGTTTTTCAGCAAAAGCAACTTAACAAGTGATGATGCATCACTAGTCACAAAGACCTTTAGACTTCTCACTCACAGTGGAACAGATTGGAGAACAGGAGAGTTAACCA
Source organism: Siniperca chuatsi (assembly GCF_020085105.1). Classification (NCBI taxonomy): domain Eukaryota; kingdom Metazoa; phylum Chordata; class Actinopteri; order Centrarchiformes; family Sinipercidae; genus Siniperca; species Siniperca chuatsi. The sequence goes on along the minus strand of NC_058064.1, from coordinate 22,454,118 downwards.
AAGCTGTACAATTATAGAATGTAAGGCCAGTCCTCCAACAGCAGGGGGGAAAAAAACAACAACAACCTGTGAAGACTTTCATCGCACCAGTCAGACTCTGTCATAGTGAAGGACAGCCCTCATTATATTCATTTGAGGAACAAAGGAAAGTGCTCTCTATCCCTTTCATTCCTCATTTGTTGTTGTCACAGCAGTGCTCTGCTAGTAGAGAAATGAAAGTGAGGCAAAGCTCAATATGCATGTAAGTTCTAGTTTGATGTGGATTTTGACATAATTAATTGAGAGCGGATCAGAGGATATTAAGCGGGAGCTTTATTAATAAATAAAATCTTCAACATCAACACGAATCACGATAATGACTAATTTCAATCGTCAAATAAATAGCGAATCTGACTCAAGTGCGAATATACACAAGGAATTATTTATGTGTATCAATTAAAATCTCATTGCTGGTGTGCTGCCTTTGCTTACAAATTAAAACAGCCCCTGACTCTAAGATGAAGGTACATATCTAAATGTACTCCACCATCGTCTCTTCCTCTTCTCATTAGAGATCCTTTTTTTAAACTCTGCTGCTTTTTATTGGGGGTTGGGTGTGTGTGTGTGTATTTGTGGAAAAACTTCCTATAGTCAGTCTGGTTGTATTGTAAAGGGAATTATTTAACAAAAGAAATTCCAGACAAATTACATTGTATATGATTAAGCAAACTAGCAGATCACAAGAGGCTTTATTGTTGTTGTTTTCTCTTGTTGTGCTGCTCTGTGTCTCCCCCCCCTTCCCTCTCAGTGCATTCAGGCTGAATTTAATTGTTGTAATTGCAGTGCTTCAGGAGTTTTCATCAGCCTGCTTTAATATGACACTCTAACGCCTAACTCCGCTGTAGTAACCATAACCAAGTCTGACCTGACTAGAACCTACTCTCCAACTCTGTCAGAGATTTAACAGAAAAAGTTAACAGTCCTCATCCCCTGGTCAAATACTGTCCAAATAGTGAATACATGGAATAATGAGCTGAATAATGGAATGATGAATAATGAAGAAGAAGTGGAAGATGTTTTCAGAATGTCTAATGGACTACCTCGGCCAGAACTCAGCCCAAGAATACTGTAATTAGGAGTTGTTGTTTTTCTAAAACAGGCAATAGAAAATATTCCAAACATGTGCAACAAAGAGAAATAGTCTACTCGGATGCCTTGTTTGGTTTACATTGTAATTGTTGTGAAGTTAAGTGAGGCAATTAGGCCGTGTTTATTTTAGTGTAGTCAAGTCGCCCTGAGGATCAAGTTCATCCGCTGAGTTTTAGTGCTCAGAACAAAAGCAGGAAGGTTGAGCTTGAAATTAGAATCTGTCTCTTTGTTGTTATTTTGGACGCGTTAATGATGTAGTTTTACATCAATTATTATGGCTGGCACACAGTAATTGGATGCTTCTGTCTATTTTGATGATTTGCCTATTTGTTCTGGGGCAAAGATTTAGAATCTTTGTACAAAAAAGTAAGGAAGGTAGTGTAGTGTTAATTCAACTTCAAGGTGCTGTAAGCCATCATTGAATGAAAGTGTTTGATCAGTAACATGGTCTCCAAGTCCCTCCACTGTGAGTAAACAGAAAATAAATTTTCTGGTATCCCGTTCGCACTTTATCTAATCAGGAGAGAGAGCAAAGAGGTGGTCCTCTCTGTGCATTAATGAGCAGACAGCAGAGCTACAGTATGACTGACCATGGCTGAACAGGTGAAGCTACCTATTCCAGCGCTCCCAGGAATGGCTTACGCCACCAAATATGCAAAGCTAATGAAGATGGCTGAGAAAAAAAAGAACAAAAGAAAGCTACCGGAAAAAGTCTTTCATAACCCGCATTTACATCGGTGTGGTCTGTGACCCCTGGAAAAACCACAAAGGTTTGAGGGGGTTGATGCACAGCTAGCCTTTCTGCTCCTGGACAGGTAAGCATATTTTACTCTACAGTAGGTATATGGATATTTGTTAGCCAATTTGTTGGTGTTTTTTCTAATAGCTAACGTTAGTTTATAACTGCCTACACTGTAAAAAAAAAAAAAAAAAAAGCCTGTGAAATCCACAGTAATTTGCTGTGTTTGTGCACATTAAATTACTGTATACTATTTCACACTAGAATACTGTGTATTCATTCGAAAATTACAGTAATCAAAGAGTTACTGTGAAAATCAAAGTAATCAAGTCACTACTGTAGAAAATCACAGTAACAAATTATGTACTGTAATGTTATTTTTAGGTGGCTGTTGCATTTAGCCATAGAGCAATTGTTATAATTCAGTCGTAGATTTTATCTGTGTGAAAATCTCAGTGTGCACTTTTATTCTACTAAGGCCATGTGTTTTAACACCCGCTCTTTGTAGCTCAGGTGTCAAAGTGGTCCAATGCCAAGTAGCATGGAAAACTTATTTAAGTGTGTTGTTTAGATGTAAGATACGATGTTTGCATATGCTGAGCTGTGAAAAGCATAACAAAAAGTAATATATTTGGGTGTCGTGACCCGGTCCTTAGCAACTGTCAGCTAAGCTATTTTAATTAGATTTACTGTAAACCTTTATGCATTATTGGTGAATATTAAAATGAGCTTAGTATGTACGTGTCTGTGATGATCAAAGTGGAAAATCAAAGCAGTGTCTTCCTCCAGGTAATATTATTCTTTTCTGAGCATGGGAATTACAGATAGCTAGCATGCATAAGCACAAGGTTCAAGATGCTCCATTGTAAGTTTTGCCCACATAAATCTCATACTGTTTTGGAATATGTCACGCTCAACCAGGCCATGCAGGAGTGCAGTAGAGTCCTCATTGACGTCTTCAAGAGCAAACCCTCAAATGAAGTTGCCAAAAAAATCCTGTCCACTGAAGAAGAAAAAGAAGAAGTTGAACCCTTTGTGATTCAACTCCTCCTGGCACATGTCTGAGAGGATCGGGATGGACTTCTGATCCTTGCAGATGTAAGTACAAGTACTATAGTACAAGTAAGTACTATAGTACAAGTAAGTATCTGTCTGTCTGTTGTAGTACATTATTGTTCTAGATTATACTATGGACAAGGCTTCCCCAGTGTCAATCCTGCTACTGGAGGATCCTGGTTTTGAAATCAGTATCAATGATCACCGACATCATACCCAGGAGTTTTTTAGAGAACCCTATAACTGTTGGGACCACTGGCACTCCACGATTTGATTCCTTTATTTGTGGGACTTTAACTGAACTTTTATTAGGACACCGCATGCTCTTTTGTTCTGTAAACAAAGGAGAGCCATTGAACTCAGTCTCCCACAATCGTCCAGGTATTCACATGGAGGTGTGAACCCAGCTCCCAGCTACCATTGGTCAGTCTGACCTGTGACCTGTGATGTCACCAGGTCAATAAAAGGGTCAGCAGCCATTGTTTAGTTTTTTTGTTAGCACCAACGGCTACTACATAAAGTCTGTCAGCTAACTTTAGGAAGTAACTTTGAGGAGAACAAAAGACAGAGCGACCAGTTCCTCCATCTACACAAACGGACTGCACAGCAAGGACTTTTCTCCAATCATAACAGAAATTCTTCCCCGCCTAGCTCATGGCCAGCTAACAAGGAGGGCCGCAAAGCAACTACTTCCTTTCCGGACTGGTAACGTAACCACTGGACATATAACTGCGCATAACATTGCATAGCAGAGTACACGGCTAAGCAAAGGACTGTGTTACTTTTGTGAATGTATCTGATTTGGTTTATTGTTGTGATGTGTTTTCACTGTTAGGTTATTTTGGTAGCGACATGTTAAGTTGATGTTAGTGATGTTCACACAGACAAAGGGTCTTGCATGCTACTAACTATCCTCTTTCTAACCTTGGACCAGTTAAAATCCCTTCACTATAAGCCTTCTCTTACCAGTGTTATTTTGTGATAATTATTTTTATGGTGCACAGTGCGATCACTCATAAAAATGTGAGGAATAACTTAAACGAAATAGAGCTTACTTCATCAGTGAGCATATTTGTTTCACTTTTCTTCTTGCTAATGTCTGAATGCATATTGAAAAAGTACAGTCTGTGTTATTTTCTTAATAAATACTGTTAATAGTCCAAAATTATGTGAAAATAGATAGTTTTTAGCCAATTAACATAAAATTTTGTAAATCTAAATTTCCCCACTGCAACCACAGTACCTAAGCCCTCCAGAAACCTAGGGAAAACCTTGGATTTGTATGTAGTAATTTTGTAAGTGTCTTGTATAGGATTACATTTGAGTGTACAGATCTTTCTGTTTTTCAGGTATACTCTGTGTACATTGCTCCTTGTTTGTTACCAATTCCTCTTGTCAACCCCAGTTCAAAAATGTGTTCACTCACTCACAAATACTAAAAGATCATAAAGATCAAAGAGAGAAAAAAATGGCATGTACAAAAATAACTATCATCTGTTTTATTCATTTTTGTTTCAGGAGACACCTTGACTAGTGGTCGCTGGATGGTGAGCATTGAAGGCAAGGTTGTATGTGAAGGCACCCAGTTTACCTTCCTTTCTACATATCCAAACCTGAGTAGCAGGATAAGGTGGCGTGTACATTGGAGTTCATTCAAAGGTAAGGGTTGAACTCTCACAACCTCAGAACCTACCTTTTACATAGATATTGACTCCATTAAGAATATATGGTGGCAGGAAAACTTCCAATCCATAAACAGAATTATATCCATCATAAAGCTGAAAAGAATCTGCATTAAATATTGTGTGTGTTTCCTGCCTTCAGCATGTTCGGTGCAGCTTGCAGTTCATTTCTGGGCCAGCCTGCATAGACAAAGGGCAGAGTTCAACCCAAGGGAGCGGAAGCGAAGAGCAAGCAAGAGCGTGATCTTTAAGCTTCTTCCTGTTTCATAGTCTTCTGTCAAGGGGGCAACGGTGTCCAATGTCAACAGTGCGAAACTTCACTCATCCCATCCTAAATCTCTCCTGTCTTAATTCATTCTTCGTTACTTTTTCTTTCTAAAGAATAAATAAATGTCTAATTCTCGCATGTTTAATAGCGTGGCATTCTCTGCTGCTGAGTGATACCAAACATATCTTAGGAATCAACCACTGATCACTACCTGAATAATACAGTTAGTTAGGGGGTTACTTTTGTGTCTTTATTATGCAATCATACCGAATGAGGAGCAAAACTTTCCACACTGCAATCAAAAAGTAGATTTGAGAGCAAAACAATCAACACTGCAATCATAAAATGTTTTAGTGCAAGTAAAATAAATATGTGATTAAAATTGTATTAATGCAAATCCAAAGGTTTTGTTTGCGAATCCAAAAGTTTTGTTTGTGAATCAAAAAGTTTAGCTTTTCAATCCAAAAGTTTTACTTGCTGTTGAGCTGAATCTCGTGGGCGGGACCTACTCTGAAAGATAAGACATGTTTCTATTGGCCAATCTCGATTGGAGTGACAGCTTGGCAACATCCACTGTTAATAGACGAGAGAGGGAGTTTTGAAGTCCATGGAAAAGACAGTGTTGGAGCAGAGAAGACAGAAAATCAATGCGCATGTTTACACACAACCTCTGTCTTAGTAATAGCAAGAATGTTATGTTTGAACTGGTGCACATGGATTGCTTTTGTTGCAAACTGAGTTAAAAAAAATACATATTTAGGAAGCCTGTAGCTGCTAGCTTAGCTCAATTAGCTATAGTCACTCGCTCGTCATAGGTACGTTACGTGCCCAGGCTGATGTTGTACATGTAGCTACTAGTTAACAGGACAATTTGTGTTCAACGATCTAGTTTATGTTATATTGTGATGCGCTGTATTATTGTGTGGTTCCGTTGTGGATGGGCCAGGAAAAATTGGGGTTCTGATTGTAGTCTTTTGCTGTGTTTCGATTGTGCAGATGGAGGAACCGGTCACTCCGTCTATTCTCCTCAGAGTTAGATGCTCAGCGCTCTTGTTGCTTGTTAAAGTCAGCTGGCAGACTTTAAGTCGTAGCCGCTAACGCTAATTAAACTTTTTGGAGGGATCTAGCAAGCTCTCGCGGCGCTGCTGTAAGATCAGAGAGTTTGGTTCTGCTGCGTGTCTGCTCCGAGCAGGACGCGCTGGAAGACAGCTAGCAGCTGTCCGCTGCAGCAGAAGAGTCCAGGAGAAAGAGAGCGCGAGCAATGTCCAGCTGATCCTTTTATTGACTTGGTGACACCACGGGTCACAGGTCAAACTGACCAGAGTTCATAGACTGATGTGAAGTTCAAAAAAGTTCAGTTTAAGTCACACAAATGAACAAATTCATCTGTGGAGTCACAGTGGTCCCATCATTGGCCAATAGAGATGAGTCTTACATCTTTCAGTGTAGGTCCCTCAACTTTTCTATTCAAAAGCAAAACTTTTTCAATTCGCAAATAAAACCTTTGGATTGAAAAGCAAAACTTTTCGATTCACAAACAAAACCTTTGGATTTGCAAACAAAACTTGGATATGCATTAATATATTTTTAATCACAAATTTATTTTACTTGCAATCAAACATTTTTTGACTGCAATGTCAATGGTTTTACTCTCAAATATATTTTTTGATAGCTGTGTGGAAAGTTTTGCTCTCAAACCTAGTCTGTTTGATTGCATAATAAAGACACAAAAGTAACCCTATATTAGTCAATTGGCTGAAGAAGAACAAAATGAAGACTTTGGAGTGACCTAGTCAAAGTCCTGACCTGAATCCCATTGAGATGCTATGGCATGACCTTAAAAAGGCAGTTCATGCTCGAAAACCCTCCAATGTGGCTGAATTACAACAATTCTGCAAAGATGAGTGGGCCAAAATTCCTCCACAGCGCTGTAAAAGACTCATTGCAAGTTATCGCAAATGCTTGATTGCAGTTGTTGCTGCTAAGGTTGGCCCAACCAGTTATTAGCTTTAGGGGGCAATCACTATTTCACACAGGCTCATGTAGGTTTGGATTTTGTTTTCCCTTAATAATAACAACCTTGATTTAAAAACTGCATTTTGTGTTTACTTGTGTTATCTTTGACTAATATTTAAATTAGTTTCATGGTCTGAAACATTTAAGTGTGACAAACATGCAAAAAAAAAAGAAATCAGGAAGGGGGGAAACACTTTTTCACACCACTGTATATATGAATTGCCCAACCCAAATTTCACATAATGTAGGAGATACTAGTGGATCATGAGTTCAGTATTATCATGACAGACAGTATTTTTGACTTACTTCTTTAGTCTTCTTCAAACAGAAATTTGGACCTGTATTATTAAGATGCACTTGCTGTTACCACCAGTTACCACCTGTGTCACCAGATCAACCAGAACTAAAATTGGTAGGAATAAGTTTAATTATTTATTCAGTAAAAATACTAAACATTAGCTTAATCAGTTTTATGTTATCAATCCACAATTCCAAACCAACAGGGTGTTGTACAGGAGCTGAGGTGCAAATGGTTTGATGTTGTGGCAAACACTTTGGAGGAAATAGGTTTATTTATCTAGAAGAGATGTGATTATTGGGGGCTGCTGTTGTTTGCATACAATTACAGACTGACAGCTGAGCTGATTTGCAGGAGGCCAATGTATTATGGGCTACAGGAGCTGCTGTAGTGGAGACCAGCGTCCCTCTAATTAATATGGCCATGCCTATGCGTCCCTACACACACATTCAAACACAACACACAGCCCAGCCTGACCCATTCAGCAGACTATCAGGCCCAATCAAACTGTATTTTAATTTGGTGCTTGCTCAGTTAAGTTCTCTCCAAGAGCTCTCTGATGAAATTAAGCTAAATCAGGCTGCAATGCTGAGTGAGCCCCCAAAACAAAGATTCCACCTTCTTCAAATGTCTGTGTATCTGTGTAGCATTTGGTAGAATGCAATAGACTTTAGTGTATTACCAAAAGAGGAACACATCATTTTTGGATATATTTTGTCTTGGTATTCAGATCTTAATGTTAGTTGAAGAAAATACAGTAGTAGAGAGATGACAGTAAATGAGAGAAGAGGGAGATGGGGAATGACATGCAACAAAGGTCTCTGGCCATACATGACCGGGGCGTTGCATTTAATGTGTCTTAAATTGGCCAGAAATCAGTATCTCATAGTACTGATTTCATAGTTACATATCATAGAGATCACTGACAAGTGCATTTTTCAGCTGTAAAATGTCCTGAATTCATATCTTGGCCACATTTCTTAGTAAGAAAAGGTGAATATTGGCTGATATATTAGATATTTTTAAACTCTCAAATGTCAATCGGCATCTGCCTGAAATTCCAGTATCAATTAGCTGTAGTCAACAGAGTGTATTTAGAGAGGAGAAACTAAAACATTATCTATGTATAAGATATAAGAGATATTACAATGAATACATGTTGGACTTTGTGAATGAATTCATTACAATTATTAGAACATAACAACTGTGATTGTTATGTAAATAAGTTTTTTTTCCCCACCCCAATATGAATTGCAAGTAGGTAGAAGCATTCACTATTAATTTCACTCAGCTGGAACAGTTAAATAAACTCAGACAGTTGTGTCAAGTTGTATTGCAGTGTTTAGGACAGTAAAACACATATTTGAAAGCTATAGGTAGAACAATCAGAACTCAATGCAATTAAGGTCCTCCCACAGACAGTCGGTGTAGTATTATTCACTTACAATAAATACAGTTAATACAGTATGTAATCAATCAAACTGCAAACTGTCAGGGGTGGACATCAGTGGTATCAGATCCTGTTTCTGATTAAAGGACGTCACATCTAGATATCCTCAGACTGATGTTTTCACAAACCTAAAACCATACATGTTCCTTTGACTAATTCATTCAGGCAGTGCTGAGTATGTTTGTTATATTATTATATTTATGAGCACCAAGTGTCTCTATTTGCCTGTCCTCAACTTATGTGAAAAATAAAACTACTTCTAAGTTTTATATAGAACAATTTAAAGCATTGTGCAGTGCTTCACAGTTGACAGAGATAAACACTTGACAGATTCATACAGAGGTAAAATAGAATAAGTTAAAGAGTCCTATTATGCTTTTGGGGTTTTTCCCTTTCATTTAGTTATATACCTTTTTGGTGCATGTAAAACATATGCAAAGTTACAAAGCACAAAGTCCACTCCAGAGGGAGTTATTCTCTTTGGCAGAAAACACTGCTCTTTAACTGCCTGAAATGCCTCGTTTGTAGTCCAGCCTTTTCTTCCGTTAACACAGCACCACCTCCAGCTAGGTGACCTTCCTCCAGCTACAGTATGTGACCATGCCGCCCACTGAAACCTGAATCTACCTTGCTGTCTGCTGTTATTATTTCCTTACTAACGCTGATTCCGGTAGCACGAAGATGTGGAAGTTATGACCAAAGCACGCCAATTGCTCTGTTGTTGGCTGCAAGAACCAAAACAAAAGTCTTCATCTGCTCCCACCATCTGAGGAAGTGAAAACCCAGTGGATTAACTTTATTTTTGATGGAAATGTCCCCACAATAACAGGAAAACTTATTTGTGTGTGCAAACTACTGTATTTTACTTCGGACTGCTTTTTCAACTGGGGCCTGTAAAAAGCTAAGAGCTAAGCACGGGAACTGCTCTGTTTTAAGCTGCACAGACCAGCACAAATCGCTACATCAGCCCCAGCCTCAGAGGACAAAGCTGAGTGGATAAAGTTTATTATTGATGGCAACGTTTGTGTGCATTTTACTCTGAGCTTCTTTCTCAACAAGGGCTGGTAACAGTAACGCTATGAGTGCTTGAGCAGAACTAGTGTATGTTTAAATGTGTAGCTGCTGTAATGAAGAATCTAACAAAATTAACTGGGATGAGCTAGAGCAACCAAAATACGCTACCAGTAACACACAAGCGCTGGCGACCGTAAATGAGACAATATGCTTACAGCAGCACGTTAGCCAAGCAGAGCAACTACTCAAGCAACTGGAAGATCCTGAGAGTCATCCGGAATAGGGAAAAGGTGGCACAGCACTGGAGATTTGCCAAAGGGGTCTGGATCCATAAGGAGGCAGATTCCAAGAGAATCTCACTGCTGAGCGTGGAAGGAAAAATCTTCTTTAGCATCCTAGCAAGGCAGCTGGCTGACTTCCTCTCAAGTAACAATTACATAGACACATCGGTGCAAAAGGGAGGGATCCGTGGAGTGGCGAGGTGTCTAGAACACACTGGAGTGGTGACCTAGCTCATCCCTGAAGCCTGGGAGAACAAGGGAGACCTCATGGTGCATTGGCTAGACCTAGCCAATGTGTATGGCTCTATCCCCCACAAAGTGGTCCTGAAAGCCATGACCAAGCACCATGTGCCACACCACGTTGTGGACCTGATCCAGGATTACTACGGACAGTTGAAGATGAGAATCTCAGCGGGTTCAGTAACATCAAAGTGGCACAATCTGGAGGTTGGGATAATCACAGTGTGCACCATCTCTGTGACCCTATTCACCCTGGTGATGAACATGATTGTCAAGACAGCAGAACCAGAGTGTCGGGGCCCTCAGACTCGGTCAGGGACTCATCAGCCTACAATCAGGGCTTTTGTGGATGACCTGACAGTCACCACAGAGTGAGTGCCACACTCTTATCCTGAATTAGTTGACTTTCCTAGAAAATTGTGTGGAAAAACGTTGCCTTAAACCATTTAAGTTTTTACACAATTTGAAACTAAACAGGTCAAGTTGTATTAACATAGAACCTTAATTGGATGCAGTATACATATTAAAGTTTACATTAGTAGTCTTTACTCAAAATCATCAGTTCAGAAAGAATATCAATGCACAGCATTTAGCAATAATCTGCTATATCCTTGTGAATGACTGGACAAATACAGACATGCAATAAAACTGGATACAAGCCTCTAAAACTTCAACTTGACTGGAAGAGCACAGATGAACTGTATTAACTATATCAAATCAACTGAGCACTAATAAGGAGCCTACACTCCTACATCTTGTACTGTAGAACACAAGTTATCAAACTTGCAAAGGTTTGGAGGGGCTATTGGGTTCAAAGAGGGGTCAATGACAACATGGTGAATATACAGGGGCATGAGGTAGTAGTGAACAATTAATGCTGCAAAAACAAATAATAAATAAAACAATAATCCTCCCTCAGTGTAGACCGGTGGGATGGTGACATGTCATTATGGCTATGCAGACAGGCAGCACCAGAGGGCAGAGAGTGATGATGTCACCGGTAGCAGCGGAAGAGCACAGTCACAAGTGCCTGTGTATTCAATTTATTTATATAGTGCCAATTCATAACAGAAGTTATCTCATTGCACTTTTCCTATAGAGCAGGGCTAGACCGTACTTATAATATTATTCACAGAGACCCAACAAATCCCACCATGAGCAAGCATTTGGCGACAGTGGCAAGAAAAAAATTCCTTTAAGAGGCAGAAACCTTGGACAGAACCAGACTCAATGGTGGGCGGCCATCCGCCGTGTTAGGTTTTGAGAGAGAGAGAGAGGTTTTGGGGGAGAGGGGTGGGGCAGAGGTAGGCCCAATGCAAATACCACCTAGAATGTTTTTTGTTTTTTGTGTATGCATTTGTGTATGCGTTTGTGTTTTAATAATATGTGTTACTCACGTGCTGGCAGACCCCAAGGTTGAGGTGTCTCTGCATGTAAGACCTAAACATTATGCACAAGCATACATACTGTACTTATAGTGCTCACTTATTCATTATTGTACGCTACAGAACTACAGTCCTCATAACAATATACACACACAATGGAATGTAAATTTTTGCACTCAGACAGCATTTATTTACATTGCAAGCTGGTTTTTCAATGTTTGTAACCTTGCTTTTAGTTCACTGTGGCCCAACATGAGAAGTACCTTTTTGATGAACTGGAATGTGAGCTTCATAGACTTGGGGTAGTTCAGATGCAGTGCGTATGCAAATCCAAACAGAATGCCAATAGCTTTTGGCAGATCTTGAATGTTGTCCATCATGACCTCTTCCTCAATGATGATCTCCAACAAGGCTAGACTGAGATGTAGGGAAGATGAGAGCATAGCACCGTGATGCTCAACGAGGAGGATTCCAATGTCAGTGTGGCAGAATGAGTCATTTCCATCAGAGTCCTTAGTAAACCATCACCCAAAGAGGTTGGAAAGAGCTGTTGCTATTAAGGTTTCCTAGTGTAAAGTTTTAACCGTTTGAGCTTCACAAAAGAACACCTATCCAGCCTCATTATATTGGGGTGCTGGGAGACAGGAGAGATCGTGGCAGACTGGAAACCTCACCAAATCCCACAGAAACTAACTGGATGGACAGATTGTACTAGTAATAAATGGAACAGTATCATATTCTTTAATTGTATAAAACTATGCTCACAGGGTTTATCAAAGACAGGAAATATCAAATAAGGATGAAAATTCTAGATTACGCCATCATGGTCTTTTTAGATACTCTCTGAGAAAGTAAGAGGTTACTTACAAAGCCTCCTTTGTAGAAGTCTGTGGGGTTGTCACCAAGGATAATAGGAAGCCCTCTGAGCACCAGTGTCTGAATATCAGTTGGCTTTGTAGTCTTTTAGGGATGTAGTGGCAATTTCTTCGGAATAAAGAAACACTCAAGGCAATCACTTGTCTTTCTGTAGGTTTACTTCAAGCGTCTGCAGACGGACTCACAGCAGCAAAAACATACATCAGTATAATCTGCTCTGAATGAGTACAGAGGAAAAAGAGCATCAGTTATTATATCAGAGTCCGTTTGTTCTTGCCATTACAATTCCATAATCCATTACAAGCATAAATTAATCTTAAAATAAATGCTAATCAAAATAATTAAGAACAAACGTTAAGTAGGAAAAGAAAAATCAAACAACCAGACAAGTGGGGAAAACCTCAAGTGTCAGAGGAAGAAAAACCCCACATATACTTATCATTAGCTTATCAAGCAACCTTCAATTCAGTAGCCTGTCATTAGCAGTTATAAGTTATAAACAATAAGCATGCTTGAATCAACAACAGAACTATTATTATTATTATTATAACTGTAACCATTAGGTAAATAGCTCTAGCAGTAATATATGAGCATGCATGAGCATTTTATTCTAAATTCGCATCATACTTCAAAATCCAGTGTGGCAATTTTATTCTCCTCAAATCATCTCATTGTCAAACGGTGGAATCCATTCAACAGAGCTGGATGTTTCATTTGGCATATTTATATACTGACCCATAGATGATTTAATTGCTGTAGCAATCATTGATCTGAAGCAGGGAATTACACAGCAGGTCAAAAGGAGGAAGAGCACAATAACTAGGAGCACGGGTGCCAACATTTTCATCAACACATTCTTCCATCCTCCCATAGTCAGCCATGACCACATGACCCATCCTCCCACACTCTGGGAGTCTAGGCTTTTCTCCTCATGCAGTAGGTTGTTTAGGTGGGAAAAACATGAGTCATATTGTCTGTGATGTCTGGAACATAGGTGCAGCAATCAGTCCCAATAATATGACAAACTCCTCCTTCACTATCCAACATCAAGTCCAAAGCCATCCTATTCTGGAGGGCCACGTTTTTGATCCCCTGCATGGTAGGAGTGAGAGTGGATAACCCTACCTCTACCAGTGCCGTCAAGTTCTCAAGATCTATGGCCAGGTGGTCTATCTTGTGTGCATTATTCACAGTCCCCCACCAGGGGAGGATGGCACTGATTCTTTTCTCCCTTGGTGACACTCTCGTAGTGGATCGCTGTGCTCTGTGTGGTAGGTAATAGTGAGCATAGTGGGTTTGAAAATGAGTGATGGTGGGTAGAAGGTTCACAGATGTTATCAGCTTAGCAAGGTAGCAGGTGCCACACCACCCCGGTCTGAGGGATTGATAAACATGTTGTCCACATACCCACACATGCTCTCTTAGGGATCCAAATCCTTCCTCTGTAGCCATCAGGACGATAGGATTGTCGCTTTCTGGGCGGTGTAAGCTGGTGGTGTCAGTCACATTCAGCTGAGCGATGTATGGCTGAGGTCCCCTGCATTCGCTTCGGGCTCCCTTGTTCCCCTCGATGCCGCATGTTGTAGTGACAATCTGTTTGCATGCTGATGTCCCCAGGAAGTGATCTCTAAAAGTCTAGCACTGTCTAGTGAATCCAACCATACCGGCCTGGGATGTTGGATTGGTAGTCATGATGGGCCGATGAATCCCTTGCTGGGTTATTTGACTCATGTTCCAAAACCTTGCTGTGGAGCCGTCGTAGTTGGTGATGCTGATGTTACATAGCTCTGGTTAATCACTTTTCTGGCAGTAGTCAGTATAGTTGCATACCATGCGTTGTCTTCCAGCTGAGCTGGGATGTTGGGGAAGATGGATGCTACCTCCCTTTTGACCCCTCCTTCTTCTAGGGTTAGTTGTGATTCAAATGTTTCCATTAGTGAGACTGATGACAGGACAATGATGACAGCGAGCAGCACCCCGCCTCCGTGGCATCTCAGTCCATCACCCCTCCATCGCCATCTTTCTCTGGTCTCAAGTGTCATCTTATCAGCAATATCTGGTAGGGACCATTCCATCTGCGATCCCGCCAGTTCTTTCGTCTGAAATTCTTCACCACAATCCAATCACCAGGCTCCAAGTCATGCAGTTTCCTCTCTGCAGCCCTTGGAATGGCTTCCTTCACCTGTTTGTGAATATCAGAAAGCACAGAGGATAAGTTTGCGCAATAGCGTAGCATCTCATCCTCACATTGGCTGGTGTCAGGAAGTTGTCTTTCCACTGGCCCAATACCAGTGTTTAATGGTCTGTCTCATCACAACACTTAGCCAGGTTGTTTTTCAGAGAACTGTTCTCCCTCTCCACGGCTCCTGCGCTGGCTGGGTGATAAGCACAATTATGTTTTAAATCAATACCAAGATACTCTCCTACACTCTTCAATGCTGCGCTCATGAAAGGTGTACCATTATCACTGGAGATCTTATCTGGAAAATCCCAGCGTGGGACCATATTAAATCCATTTGCGAACCAGCATCTGTTCCGCTCCAGCACCATGCTCCTCTTTGACCCATGGTCTCGCCCATGGGTCAACACAACATAATAATGGAACAGATACTTTGGTAAGCATGGTCACTTGGTCCATACCACACTTTGTCTGTGATAGTGCAGCCTGCCTTTCGCCACACTGCTTTTTCCTCTGCCGTTTCTCTTGTCTGCAGTCCCTGCAGATCAGCTGTAGGTGTCAGAGGTTCATTAGTTAATGCAACACATTGAGTGATCGGTGTTTGTTTGGCAGCAGCTTTTGCTGCCTTATCCGCTCTGGCATTCCCCTGTGAGATAGGATCAAGGTTGTTAGTGTGTGCTTCACATTTACAAATGGCAATCTGCTTAGGCAACAGCACAGCATCCAAGAGTTCAGCAACCAGTGTGTGATGTGCAGTGAGTTTGCCTGTGGATGTAAGGAGGTTTCTGTTTGCCCAGAGTTTTCCAAAGTCATGCGCCACTCCCCATGCATATCTGCTATCTGTGAAAATGTTCAAAGTTTGGTCATTAGCACATTTACATGCTTCCGTTAATGCAACTAACTCTGCTGCCTGTGCTGAGTAATTTGATGGGAGTGGTTTAGCCAGAATTGTTTCATACAATGTTGTTACTGCAAACCCTGCAAGATTTTTACAGTTGCTGGATCTCGTGATGCTGTGCTGTCAACAAACAGCTCCAGCTCTGGATTGATCAATGGTGTTTCCTGCAGATCTGGTCTGGGGGAGCACGTCTCTGTTATCACTGCCACACAATCGTGAAGTTCACCGTCTGCCGCTGTCGGGAGGAGAGTTGCTGGGTTAAGCACTGTACATCTCTTAACAGTGATATTAGGCATTTAAAGCAATATGATGTTGTATCTTAACCACCTGGCTGTTGAGAGATGTGAGGTTTTCTGTTCAAGAAATATCATTGAGACAGCATGTGGAACCAACAGTGTCGGATCAGCATAACCCACAATGTCACGTTAGGCTATAACAGCTTTCTCTGCAGCCACCACAGCCTTCAGACAATTTGGCAGCCCAGCTGCTACAGGGTCAAGTTTGCTGGAAAAATAGCCCACTGGTGTCAGCCTCCCCCCATGTTCTTGTAGTAGTACAGAAGTCATGAACCCACCCCTCTTGTCAACAGTCTGTGTGAAAGGTCTGTTACTGTCAGGGAGACCAAGCGTTGGGGGTGTCTGGAGGGCCAGCTTTAAGTCCACAAAAGCCTTCTCTGCTTCTGGTGTCCAGTGGACTTTGTCTTTTGCTGCAAGACCTTTCCCATGTACAATATCTGCAAGGTAATTGAGCAGAGCTAGTGTGTCTTTTACACAAGCTTCTCTTGTTTTTGAGCAGATCATAAGATCATCTACATATTGTAGGAGCGCACTTCCTTCTGTCAATTTTAACATTTCCAAATTGTTTTTAACGCATCGTTAAAGATTCCAGGACTCTCCGAATACCCTTGGACGAGTCTGGTGAATGTAAAACTCTTACCTTAAAAAGAGAACGCATACCAATACTGGCTGTCAGGATCCACTGGGATGCTGAAAAAAGCGTTAGCCAGGTCAACAACTGAAAACCACTTTCTCCCAGGTGGCACCTGTGAGAGTATCGTGTGTGGGTGGGAAGATTGGGTGCTCGTGCATGTATTGCTGCATTTACCGCCTGCAAGTCCTGCACAAATTTCTGATGTTGTGGCTCTCTGGCGTCCCAGAGTTTCCGTACGGGGAAAATAGGTGTCCGGACTGGAGATTTTGCGCAGAGAATAATCACTCCTGCTTTTAAAAGAGAATCAAACACCGGTTTAATACCGTCAACAGCTTCCTTCTTCAAAGGATAATGGTGCAATGGATAGCGCATTGGACTTCTAATTCAAAGGTTGTGGGTTCTGACACGGCTTGTATGAAGATTTTGGTATGATTACTACAGGCTCAGCATCTTTAATTAATCCTACATCATACTTGTGTTGTGCCCACAAGTAGGATGGTACCTGATTTAACTCAGGACCTTCTGAGAAGTCTTTCACAACAATATTTTTGTCATGACTTATTTCATCCTCTGATGTTACCAAACTGGCCATTAAAAACTGAATCTGGAATGAGCTCAATGCTTCTTACCCCTGTTGCTATAGCTGAAAATCTTTTCTGGAATACCTGAAGTTGGTTGTGAAAATCTACACCTGAGTCTGATGTCTTTACCCAACCAGCAGCTTCCTCACAACGTCTGGCCCAAGGGCCCAAGCATTCCCATGTATCCTGCTTTGCCTCGGAAATCAGAGTGTTATTTACAGAGCCAGCAGCTGTGTGAGGCAGCTTCCATTGATAAGAGTACATCAGCTCCCTGCTATTGTGTTTCACATATTGTGATGCAGTGTCAGAAATTCTGGCCACAATGATGCCTTCGGGAGTGGAAATCAGAATAATTCCTAATCTTATCATCTTATCTCTTCCGATAATGTTGATCGGGCATTGTTTAGATAACAAGAATGAATGTTTAACGTGTTTCTCAATTTCTTCACTGCATGACAATGGTGTGGTATACCTTTTCACCAGGGGTATTCCTGAAACTCCTACTGTCCTCACAAATCTGCAACTCATCTTTGGAAGGACTGCAAATTCTGACTCTCTGATGACAGAATCAGTCACACCAGAATCCACACGAAAAACAATATATTTTCCAGCAACATTGATTGTGTGTTCAGACAGAATACATGTGTGTCAATGAGAGGGACCCAGGTGGAACGGTGAGGTTACAGGGAGCAGAGGTGAAGAAGGTGCAGGACTTTAAGTACTTAGGGTCAACGGTTCAGAGCAATGGAGACTGTGGAAAAGAGGTGAAGAGGCGAGTGCAAGCAGGTTGGAACGGGTGGAGAAAAGTGTCAGGTGTGTTGTGTGATAAAAGAGTATCAGCAAGAATGAAAGGAAAGGTGTTCAAGACGGTGGTGAGACCAGCGATGTTGTACAGCTTAGAGACAGTGGCACTGAAGAAAAGACAAGAGGCAGAGCTGGAGGTAGCAGAGCTTAAGATGTTGAGGTTCTCTTTGGGAGTGACGAGGATGGACAGGATCAGGAATGAGTACATCAGAGGGACAGCTCATGTTAGATGTTTCGGAGATAAAGTCGACACCCCATCTAGTCAGTCAGCCTGCTCGTGATTCTTGGGGCAATATTTTGCCCAATGTCCCATTTTGCCACATTTGAAACAAATGTCACTCCTTCTTCGTCCTCTTCCCCTTCCTCCATGTCTTTGTCGGCCTTGGCCCCGGCCTCTGTTCTGATTTTCATACACCCTCAGCTGCGCCATCTGTAATCTGTCTGTCAGCTGAGTACTTTTCTTCCTTTGCTCATCTTTGAGGAATTTTTCTGCATGGATAGCATGCCTCTCTATGGTCTCCAGGTTACCATACTCCCAGGTCAGCATATGTCCATGGTATGAAAATCAGTTGTGAGGTCCCATCTCCTGCTGCCACCTCCATCATCGGTGCAATCACTTTTAAGGAGGTGCAGGAGTTTGATCTGGGCCGGAATTCTTTGTTGCTTCGAGTGCGATGAGGGCTGGAAAGGCGATTGGGGGTGTTTGGGCCACCCCAATGTGATTTGTAGGCCTCTTTGGGTGCTGGAGGTGCGGGAATGAATCATCCTTCTCCTCCTGTTGCCTCATCCGGGTATATTGAGGCCACAGTTGGTGGTTGTGCCTCTGCTGGTGCTGTTGCTGTAGCTGCTGCTTGTCGTTGTTGAGACTGACTTCCTTTGACGGGGGCCGAGTCCAGGTCCAGATCCAGCTTGGCACACTGTGGGACATACTGAGACACAGAGGTGTTTGGTGGATCTGTCCCTGCCTTATTTTTATCCCTGATATGTGCTTCTTGTTGCCAACTCGTTGGCAATTTCTTCGAAATATAGAAACACTCAAGGCAATCACTTGTCTTTCTGTAGGTTCAAGCGTCTGCAGATGGACTCACAGCAGCAAAAACATACATCAGTATAATCTGCTCTGAATGAGTACAGAGGAAAAAGAGCATCAGTTATTTATCCAGTCTTCAGGGTCAGGCTCCTCAACCCGGGGAGAAGAGTGTCCCTGAAGTCTAGACATAACAGTCACTAGCATGTTTTGTATTTCTATGTCATCATTATCAGTGTACTGTTCTCATCTCGCAGTCCAAACAATCATACACAGATGAAGTATTGACGCCAAACAATTATAATAACATCTGTATGTTATTATATCAGAGTCCGTTTGTTCTTGCCGTTACAGGGAGTAAAATGACAACACAAGTTACATAGTTAGAATGACAATAAATGAATTGTCTATAAGAATGCTGAACCAACCAAGCACAATTTTGATTGTATTGCACAATCCAGGAGTACTTTCTGTGACATGTTGTCATTACATAAGCTGTGAAAAACAATGCAAGTGCAAAATGGGTATAGACCAATCTTGGTGTCTTGTTAAAGCTGTGTCAACAGCTGCCCAATGTTCTCTCTTAGATCGAAATACCTCAATAAGACGAAGACTGATCGATTCTTATTTGAGGTTCTTGCCCACAATCCTGTTGAACTCCATGCACACCTAAAAAATACAGAGAATGCTCCAGTATTACATTTCACAAAAAAATAAATACTAACCCTTACCCTAACCCATAATACTATAGCTGGGGTGCTAGTGTGAGGTGAGCAATCAAAATTGATCACACTTACAGGAGCACTAAGTGATTCCTGCAAGTACTTTCTTTTGCACTCTACCTGTATCGTGTGTGCGTCTCAATACTGCCACCATACTACACCAGCTTTGCAGGGCCAATCATGCTAATTTAATGGTGAAATTGTCCCCTCCTCTCCCTTACAGAAATGTAACATACTAAGTTATCTCAGCTTAACATGATCATTGCACTGCGTATTTCAGCTGAATACTGCAAACAACTAATTTGATTTAGTAATGAGAACTTTTTTTACTAAACATGAAAGAATAAGTAATGACCACTCCAAAGTTTAATTACAGCCAAATCAGGGTTTAGGGTGTAGGAAACAGGTGGATCCTTCAAGGGCTGGAAAAACTCATCTGGTGGGCTTGAATGGGCTTCAAGCCAGCAAAGTCAAGATCACTCGTGCTGAAGAAGGGTCGAGTCTTGGACAGGTTCCGCTTCAGCGTCAAAGGATCCCTGATCCCAACCGTCTCAGAGAAGCCAATGAAGAGCCTGGGTAAGGTCTTCGACAGCAGCCTTAAGGACTCCATATCTGTTCAGTCAACCTACCAGGAACTGGACAGCTGGCTGAGATCAGTCGACCGGTCGGGGCTCCCAGAAAAGTTCAAGGCGTGGATATAACAGCATGGTATATTGCCAAGCATACTCTGGCTACGAAGTCCCCATCTCCACTGTAGAGACCTTGGAAAGGAAAGTAACAACAACAACATTGTTTCGAATAATCTGAAAATGAAAACTGCATTTGACATTTCATTTTCAAAGACTTAACCTGCTGTACAGTGGACAATATTCAAATGCAATAAGCGAAACAATGCCCCCAGTCTATTGCATTTACATTTATTTATTTACATCTTATATCACCACATTCTTTTGGTGTCAACATGAAAATGAAAATGCAATCTGTCAGTCCTCTCATCAAGGCGGGTCCTCAGTTAGGACTTCACTTCCTCGTTCAGTGACTTTGTTCATTAACATTTAGAAGTTCTACCTACTGACCTGGGCGGACTCTGCCCGGACTGGGAGCTCGGAGCACAGGGGGAGTCTGCTGTTTACACCGCTAGAACAGGAGCTTTATACCGCTGGGAGGAGGAGGTTTTCAGGCCCGGGAACGGGGGACCGAGCGGGGAATGCTGTCCCACTTCACACCTCTCATGTCCCCGCCATGTCTTCGTCATCCCCGGGGTCAGAGTACCAGTCGGAACCACTGTAAATCACATTGGTACTGTATTCCCTGTCGGGCCTGAAAACCTCATCCTTCCAGCGGTCCAAAGCTCCTGTGCTAGCGGTGTAAACAACACCAACATTCCCCCAGTGCACCTAGCTCCTAGCATATACACACTGTTCCTAAAACACTATTGCTTACATACAAATCATTCATAGATGGGGTCATGGGGTCTGGCTGGGTCATGAAGAATATGTTAGCCTAAATGAATCCACTCCGCCCAGTCATATTAATGCTCACATTCCTCGAGGCACCGGCCGAGGAGGTGGAGTTGCAGCCATCTTCGACTCAAGCCTATTAATCAATCCTAAACCTAAACTAAATTATAACTCATTCGAAACCCTTGTTCTTAGTCTTTCACGCTCAACCTGGAAAACACGACAGCTAATTCTGTTTGTTATAGTGTACTCTCCTGGTCCTTATTCTGAATTATTATCTGAATTCTCTGAATTTATCTGAATTGAGTTTTTATCAAGTTTAGTCCTTAAAACAGATAATAATTAGTAATTACTGTAGGTGATTTCAATATTCATGTGGATGTTGAAAATGATAGCCTTAGTACTGCATTTATGTCATTATTAAATTCAATTGGCTTTTGTCAGAGTGTACATGAAGCCACTCACTGTTTAAACCACACCCTCGACCTTGTTCTGGTATACGGCATTGAAATTGAACATTTAATAGTCTTTCCACAGAATCCTTTATCATCAGACCATTATTTAATTACTTTAAAACTGCTATTACTGGACTACCTACTAAACTCCTACTCTAGATGTTTATCTGATAGCGCTGCGGCTAAATTCAAGCAAGCGATCCATCTGCATTTAATTCAATGTTATGTCTCAATATAACAGGACTCCTATGCAAATCGCAGCCCCTCCCAAATTGACCATCTAGTTGATAGTGCTGCAGGCTGCGAATGACACTTGATTCTATCGCCCCTCTAAAAAAGAAGATAATAAAACAAAGAAGGTTAGCTCCATGGTATAACAACCAAACCCGCAAATTAAAGCAAATGTTGCGAAAACTTGAAAGGAAATGGTGTTCCAACAACCTGGAAGAATCTCGTTTAGTCTGGCAAGATAGTCTTAAAACATATAGGAAAGCCCTCCGTAATGCCAGAGCAGCTTACAGTCATCATTAATAGAGGAAAATAAAAACAACCCCAGGTTTCTTTTCAGCACTGTAGCCAGGCTGACAGAGAGCCACAGCTCTATTAAACCATGTAGTTCCTACATACAGCCCTCAGTAGTAACGAGTTTCTTTAATAATAAAATTTTAACTAGGTGGGCGACCCACTCTACCACTAAGCCATAGCCGCCCCTATTGAGCTATGTATTCCTGTAGCCCTCAGTAGTAATGAATTCATGAGCTTCTTTAATAATAAAATTTTAACTATTAGAGTAAAAATTCATCACGTCCTGCCCTCAACCGGTACCAATTTATCTTCAAACACAGGAACCTTAGAAACAACTGTAAAACCTGATATATATTTTGACTGCTTTGCTCCTATCATGACTTTCTAAATAACAATAGTTTATTTGAGGATTTTCAGTCAGGATTTAGAGTGCATCATAGCACATGGACAGCACTGGTGAAAATTATAAATGACCTTTTAATTACATCAGACAATAGATTTGTCTCTGTACTCCACTAATTGTTAGATCTTAGTGCTGCATTCGACATCATTGACCATCACATCCTATTACAGAGACCGGAACATTTAATTGGCATTACAGGAACCGCACTAAGCTGGTTTAAATCCTATCTATCAGATTGATCTCAGTTTGTACATGTTAACGGTGAGTCCTCCGTGCATTAGTCACGGAGTTCCACAAGGTTCTGTGCTTGGACCGATTCTATTCACCTTATATATGCTTCCTCTAGGCAATATTATTAGGAAACACTAAACTTTCATTGTTATGCAGATGATACCTTTATCTTTTGATCAAGCCAGATGAAACTCACCAGTTAGCTAAACTTCAAGCATACCTTAAGGACATAAAAACCTGGATGACCTGCAATTTTCTGATGTTAAACTCTGACAAAACTGAAGTTATTGTATTTGGCCCCAAACACCTCTGAGACGCATTATCTAAAGATATACTCTACATATGTATGTATATGTATGTATGTATATACATATATATGTACATGTGTATATATATACTGTGCGTATATGTGTATGTGTGTGTGTGTATATACTGTATATATGTACATTGCAAAGTGATTTGCAACTTTGCCCTCAATGGTCTAATATACCCAGAAATATTATATTATTTCTCAGAAAGGATTTCATCAATGAGTGTCCTCACATGTATGGTGATACAAATGTTTGTGTGTGTGTTTGCTTTAGAGGCAGTGACTGCGATGTGTGAGGTTTCCCTGCATATCCAGAACAATACCCGATGCCACGAAAACCACCTGCAGCTTTACCGGGTGCAGAAACTGCTGAAAGGGCGAAAGACAAAGGTGTTGGCTGCAGGTTAGAGCCTCTGATCACATATTCCTTTTATCTCCTTCAAGAATCACCTCCATCTTCTCTCTACCTCTTTCTGCATCTATTGCTCTATATCCTTTGGGACACATTAGGGTTGAGGGGGAAGCAAGAGAAGTATAGACAAACTGAATGGAAATTACTTAAGTATGGAGACATTCTGAAGGTATTCATCTGGATTGCTTTTAATCAATGGAATTCATTGGACTTTCTCCAGGAAACTAAAGTAGTTTGCACATCACACTGAGCCCACTATATTAATGTGCTTTTCCCCTTCATCCTGCTTTCCCTCTCGCTCATTTATTTCCCTTCTTCCATTATGGAGCGGTGGCCCTTTTTTTCCTGCTACTCCCCCTCCTGTTGTTTGTCTGGCCTCCTTGTTGCTCTGCTCACCCTGCCAATCTCCCCCAGGACCAATTAGAA